>NC_058415.1:74672251-74678660 GCF_002201575.2 Neomonachus schauinslandi
TTAAGCGTCTGGCTTCGGCTCAGGTCATGATCCCAGGGTCCTGGGATCGAGTCCCACATCGGGCTCCCTGCTCCGCGGGAAGCCTGCTTCTCCCTCTCCCACTCCCCCTGCTTGTGTTCCTACTCTCGCTATGTCTCTCTCTGTCAAATAAATAAATAAAAAATCTTTAAAAAAAAAAAGAACTAGTATGTTTACTTTCCCTCTCAAGGGAAACATTTGGCTTTTCATTGAGCTCTGCCCCAATGAAATGAAACTAATAGTAGGAATTTGAAACACTGAGATAGGTTTAGAAAGACTTTTGGAGCGGCTAGATCCTTTTGGGAAATTCCCCATCTTTGGAGGTCATGTAGCTTACCATTGGGTACAGAGTTGCACACTGGGGTTGCTTCCCCATCATGTGATTTAGAGGAAAGAACCTGAGCTTTGGACATAGGTCCAAACTCCAGCTCCACCACTTTATAACCCTGCAAATTCACCACCAGGGCAACATCATTTCTGAATGGTCGGCGGGGGCTGGTGTCAAATTACCTGTGTCATCTCATCAATTCTTTACACAACTGGGGGAAGAAGGGTCGACAGTTTATGTGGGAAAACGGAGTTTCAGCTGAAGACACAGAAAGTTACATTAAGTAACAAAGGTTAAAGTAGCAGAGTTAGGAGTTGAACCCAAGGCAATGAGGCTCCAGATTATGAATGACTCAAGTGACATTGGGAAAAAAAAAAGATTAGGCATAACATAACCTCAATTTCAGTTTCTTAGGATGCTAAATTAGGATGCTAGTACCTCCTTGGAAGAACCATTGTGAGGATTAAATAAAATAATGCCTGCTCAGCACCTGGTACTCACTGAGTGTCTAATAGTTGCTCAGTCTTCCTCTTCACACAAGTTGCTCATGTTAGTTGAATGTTAGCTACCATTTATTAAGTGCTAACGGGGTGTGGGTAAACTGCTAAATCAGCTCACATACACAATTTCACTTGCTTTTTTTTTTTTTAAGATTTTATTTATTTATTTGAGAGAGGGAGAGTGTGTGTGTGTGAGAGAGATAGAGAGAGCACAAACAGGGAAGAGGGGCAGAGGGAGAAGCAGACTCCCCACTGAGCAGGGAGCCTGATGCGGGGCTCGATCCCAGGACCCCGGGATCATGACCTGAGCCAAAGGCAGACGCTTAATGACTGAGCCACCCAGGCACCCACAGTTTCACTTACTTTTGCAAAAGCTATGTGAAAGAGGTCAATATTCCACCCCCCTCATTTGCACCTAAGAAATCAAGGCAGAGAGAGATGAAGGACACTGTGGAGCTCAACAGTGAGGAAAGGTACAGTCAAGATTTGCATTCATGCCGTGATAGAGCTCTTGCCCCCTTGGCTATGTTCACCCCTCTGTTACTCCAAGCCACAAATGAGCTTCAGAAACTCTCAGATGCCCCAAGTCTTCCCCCTTGGAATGCTTTTCACCTTTTGAGACTAAAATAAACCAAATTTTCATCTTAATCAGTAGATCTTTTCCTGTCCTGGAGGTTGGTGCCCGGAGGACCATCTGAGTTTGAGTCAGCCTTGAGGATACTGGAGTCAATTCTTGCTTATCCCCCCTGAATTTCTAATTCAGACTCATATTTCATCTCTCTTCCTTGTCACCCAATATGGCCTCAGGGACTTCAGATTAGCCTTCAGCCAAATTGCAGTGAGATCTAATTAAAGCTGTGCATGGCTTGCTTCCAAAGCACCCAGCTAACCTCTCTTCCTTGGGTCCCCCTTGTGAATTACAGTTTTCTGGACCCTCTGTGTCCTTTAATCTTTCATGTTCCTTTGCTTAGTGCAACCCTGTCTTCATCTGATTGGAATTTCTTCATTCCAAAGCCATGCCTGCCAGTGTGAAAAGTTTGGCTGGGTCAGAGTCACATTTTTTTCAGACCGAACTGATGAGACTGGAAGTCAATTTCCTCTTCATTCTTTATCTCAAGAGCTCAACATGGTGCTTAAACTGTAGGCCCTAATAAGTGCCTGGTGATAAAACAGGAAACTTCACAGGCATAAAAGCAGGGGTGATGGAGGCAGACAGACTTGGGTGTGAATCCCAGCACTTAGTAGCTCTCTGATCTTGACCAAGTTACACTGAAGCTCTCTGAGCTTTCTGAGCCTCAGTTTCCTTATTGGCAACCTGGGGACAGCAATGTGGTTGTTGTGAAGATCCAAAGAGGCCATGTCTATAAAAGCACTTAGCACTGCTGAGTTTAGGCTAAGTAGATGTTTGCTAAATCACAGTGGACCCATAAGTTGCTCTCCTCTGATCTGATCTCCCAAGACATTTTCGCTGTGTCTCTTCGATCCATTTATCCCTTTCTACCCTAGTTGTTATGAACTGGGTGTGTATGTATGTTCTCCTACTCCTCTGAGCATCTTGGAAAGAAGCCTCATAACAGACTCAGTTTTTCTTTTTTTTTTTTTTATTTCTTTTTTTTTTTTATTCTTATGTTAATCCCCATACATTACATCATTAGTTTTAGATGAAGTGTTCCATGATTCATTGTTTGTGCATAACACCCAGTGCTCCACGTAGAACGTGCCCTCCTCAATACCCACCACCAGGCTAACCCATCCTCCCACCCCCCTCCCCTCTAGAACCCTGTTTGTTTTTCAGAGTCCATCGTCTCTCATGGTTCGTCTACCCCTCCGATTTCCCCCGCTTCATTCTTCCCCTCCCGCTACCTTCTTCTTCTTCTTTTTTTTTTTCTTAACATATATTGCATTATTTGTTTCAGAGGTACAGATCTGAGATTCAACAGTCTTGCACAATTCACAGCGCTTACCAGAGCACATACCCTCCCCAGTGTCTATCACCCAGTCACCCCATCCCTCCCACCCCACCCCCCACTCCAGCAACCCTCAGTTTGTTTCCTGCAATTAAGAATTCCTCATATCAGTGAGATCATATGATACATGTCTTTCTCTGTTTGACTTATTTCACTCAACATAATACCCTCCAGTTCCATCCACGTCGTTGCAAATGGCAAGATCTCATTCCTTTTGATGGCTGCATAATATTCCATTGTATATATATACCACATCTTCTTTATCCATTCATCTGTTGATGGACATCTTGGCTCTTTCCACCGTTTGGCTATTGTGGACATTGCTGCTATAAACATCGGGGTGCACGTACCCCTTCGGATCCCTACTTTTGTATCTTTGGGGTAAATACCCAGTAGTGCAATTGCTGGATCATATGGTAGCTCTATTTTCAACTTTTTGAGGAACCTCCATACAGTTTTCCAGAGTGGCTGCACCAGCTTGCATTCCCACCAACAGTGTAGGAGGGTTCCCCTTTCTCCGCATCCCCGCCAACATCTCTGACCCTGTTCTTAATGGGTATAGTCTAATGCAGATAGAACATGGCTTGGCACAATGAGTACTCACCAAATGTTGGGTGAATGAATGAACGCAATGCATTGGCCTCCTAATGGGACATCAGGCCCATCGGTCCTTTTGTTAATATATGTTGTCAATCACAGGAAAATTCCCCTCCTGAAATTCTCTGGGGTATTTTAAGAAGGGAATCCTACTTACTCAGTTCACACAACGCTTTCTGATCATGGAGACAGTATCACATTGACTTCACTGGTTCCATGAAAACCCTGTCCAAATTTTCTCCTTACCATCATAAGGTGGGACACAGAATGATGGGAAGTTTCCTGTGCATTCTCTCTTCATTCATCACCCACCCCAAGAAATATGCCTTTTTGTCTGTCTTTTGACAAGATTCCCAAAGAAACTTTTTTCCCAGAAAAAGTTTTCAAAACATTTTGGTAGGCCAAAGCTATTTCTGGATGAGTAACAGGAAGAAATTGCCCTTCTGGGGGGGAGGAGGGGGGTGTCAGTAAAACGCAATCTTCTCTCTCATCCCCCAAGATTTCAGGCGAAGGGCTGGAGAAGCATGATCTATTTCATCCCTTGATAAGTCTATTGTGCTGTCCTCCGGTCTCCCGTGCCATCATCTTGCCTCTATTTTGCCTTCATTCTTGAAGGAGAGTTTCACTCAATATAGAATTGTGTGTTGAGCTATTTTTTTCCTTCCGCAGTTTGAAGGTTTTATTCTATCGTCTTGTCTCTCTTGAGAAGCTGGATACAACTCCTGTCATTGCCTGAATGTAATGTCTTTTTTCTCTGACTGCTTTTTTAAAGAATATTTTTTATTTATATATTTGACAGAAAGAGAGAGAGAACAGGCAGGGGGAACAGCAGAGGCAGAAGGAGAAGCAGGAGCAGGGAGCCCATGCAGGGCTCGATCCCAGGACCCTGGGGTCATGACCTGAGCCGAAGGCAGACCCTTAATCCACTGAGCCACCCAGGTGCACCTCTCTGACTGCTTTTTAAGATTTATCTTTTCTTCATTCATTAGAATATGATAAGCCTTTGTTTGGTTTTCTTTCTTTCTTTCCTTCTTTTTTAAAATATATTCTGTTTGTGACTTAAGTTTCTTGGGTCTATTTAATCAAATTTGGGAAGTTTTGGCTATTATTTCTGTATGTGTTGTTTCTGCTTCAAATCCTTTTTTTCTCTCTTCCTGGGACTCGAATGGAACATATGCTGGACCTGATTCTGTCCCTCAGGTCACTAAAGTTCTACTTCAGTATTTTTTTTTTTCTCTGTATGTCTTAGTTTGGGTCATTTTTACTGACCTGTCTTTGAGTTCATCAGTACATTTTTTTTTCCTTCTGCAATGTACATTATGCTGTTTAGACCATGCAGTGAATTTTAAAATTTCTGATACAGTGTTTTTTGTTGTTAGAATTTGCTTTTGATTGTTTCCATAGCTTCCAGTTATTTACTGAGAGTCCCTGGGTGTTCACTCATTATGCCCATTGTTTTCATTGAAAACTGTGAACATATTTATAAAGGCCATTTTAGAGGCATGGCCTCCTGATTCCAACAGCTCGGCCATTTCTGGGTATGTTTCTATTGATTTCTTCTTCTTCCTGGTTGTGTGTCACATTTTTCTTGATTTTTTTCCCTGTGTCTCATAATTTTTTATCATACGTTGCATATATAGATGCTATGTTGTTGAGAGCGTGGATTTTTGTGGTTTTTCTTTGAAAGGTGTTGCATTGCTGGGTGTTGGGTTTTTTCCCTGGCAGGCTTGATCCCATCAAGGCTTGTTCTAAGGGCTTGTCAGGATGAGACGCGTGGAGTGCAGTGTAGCTTCCTCCCAAAAACGGCCTTTCTAGGTTTGCAATGGAATGCCTGGGCTTCCGGTCTTCTCTTTCTACTCTGGCTGGTCAGAACCCCACAGGAGCCCATAGTGTGTGATATCTGTGATCTCCATTTGGCTCTTGGGTCCCCCGGTAGTTCCTTCTGCAATGTGCAGTGCACTATAACTTTGTTGTGTAACCTGGCTCAGGGCACATGGGAGAGCCTGGGCTTTTCTATGCTGTATTGCATGGGGCTTCATTTTCCCTCTGTGGTTCTGCACTGGGGTCCAGAGTTCGTGTAACAGAGCTTTGTGTGAAGAAGGCCGAAGTAGCGTATGAATGACTTCTTCTCTCCTGTATGAGACTGACACTCACACTTGTGATGAAACCACATTTAACCTTTCAGGATTCGTTTCGGGGAGACTATCGGGGAAGCACAGGGAAATGTCCAGCAAGTTTTTCAGTACTCTCTTCTTAGCTTCCTTCATTTCACAAAGTCGCGGGGCACTGCTTTAGAGTATCTGTCTGATGCAATCATGGGCTACGTTCCTGTCTTCTTGAATAATTCTGATGCTGAGCCTGTCCTCCTGGAGCTACTGTGTATTGATTCCCATTCTTGGGAGCCAATGCCCAGGTACAGATGTGTACTGTTGCTCTTTCCTGGGAGTGGCCGCAGGCGGAAGTGGGGCTGCATGACTGGCAGGTCAGAATGGTGGGGCACGGCAGGAGGAAGGCCTCTGGAAGCTGAGTTCTGCTTGTGACATGTGCAGTAGTGCTCGGTTTTCTTAAGCTCTCTAGTCTCAGTTTGCTCACGTATAGAATGGGAGTAATAATACCTATCTTCTAGGGAAGGTTAACGAGGGTGAAACTCCTAGTGTGGTACCTGCCTCAGGGGCAGTTCTCAGTAATGGTAAGTGTTCCTTTCCTTCCCTTCCCCTTCCCTCCCCTCCCTTTCCCTCCCCTCTTCTCCTCTTCCTTTCCCTTCCTTCTCTCCCTCCCTCTCCTTCCCTCCCTCCCTCCCTCTCCCCTTCCTCCCTCCCTCCCTCTCTTCCTCCCTCCCTCTCTCTCTTCCTCCCTCCCTCTCTTCTTCCCTCCCTCTCTTCTTCCCTCCCTCTCTTCCCTCTCTTCTTCCCTCCCTCCCTCCCTCCCTCCCTTCCTTCCTTCTTTCCTTCTTTCCTTCCTTCCTTCCTTCCTTCCTTCCTTCCTTCCTTCCTTCCTTC
>NC_058415.1:74678670-74690179 GCF_002201575.2 Neomonachus schauinslandi
TTCCTTCCTTCCTTCCTTCCTTCCTTCCTTCCTTCCTTCCTTCCTTCCTTCCTTCCTTCCTTCCCCTGTCTTCTGGAAGGAAGGGGACAAAGGAGCAGTATGTTTTGTTATAGTGATTAAGAGCACTTAATAAAAACCGCTTCGTCGAGATGTCATTGACTCACGAAAAGCTGTAGCACGTGGTTTTTGCAATCAGCTGGCCCTCAGTTCAAATCTTAGCTCCCAAAGCTCCTGACCTGTAAGACTTTGGAAGAGTCCCAGTACCTCTTCAAGCCCTAGTTTATTCAGCTGTGAGGTGGGGGTAGTAATTCTGGGTGGATATTATCTTGAGAATTGAATAAAAATTGAGCAAAATGGAAAGCGACCACCTGAGCCTGCTCTGGCAGGTGCTCGAGTTCTCTCTCCCAGTTCACTCTGGACCAGTTCCAGAGCCAGTTCCGGGATGAACTACTTGGTTGGTCGAGCTTCCTCGTGTCCTGCCTTTCTCTCCTGCCTTCTTGCTGGGGAGAGTTGGTCTGGAGTGGGGATGAAGGTGGCATCTGAACTTACATTTCTGCCAAAACATCAATGATAAAACTTTATTTTGTGGATTTGGGTTGGAAACGTCCGCCTCCACTTTCCCTAACCTGCTTCCTGCCCCCACATAAAGCGTGTTTTCACTCTGGGTGAGATCCTCAGGGATAGACAGGATTGGATAAATCCTATAATAATTTCTGATTGGAAATAAATAATAATAAAAAATCATAACAATAATGAATAACAGATAATAAAATTAATAATAACAAATAATATTAAAACAATAAATAATCTCCAGTTGGGGATGGGAAGGGTCTATGTGTAATAGTTGACTCCATGAACATTATCTGGGCACCACGTGATGCTAGTTCCCAAGAGGGAGTAAGACACCATCCCATGGAGGAAAGAAAGACAGAAAAGCAATGAGCTGTGATGGAGGAGGGAGTTGGGGTGTGGTCTGAGGGAGCCCCTGCGCAGGGTCATCCAGGGAAGGCTCCAGAGAGGAAGTGACACTTGAGCTCAGTCTTCCCCTTGAGGTAGGGCGGAAGGCAGGCGCTCCTCCCCCAGAGTGAAAAGTAGGCCAAGAAATGAGAAAAAGCAGTGCGTTAGCCAGTGGGGCAGAAGCCAACGTGTAGCAGTTTGCAAGAACTGGATGTTAACTTCTCAGGAATTCTGTGAGCCAGTTATTAAACACGGCCATGATTAAAAATTAAATTATATAAACTTCCATTTAAATACATTGTATTAAAGGTAACACTATAATTAAAGGTAATAAATACTCAAAACTTATCACTTCTTCATTGTTACTACATTTTACTACCCTCTATCCTCTTGTGGTTATTTCTTTCTATTGTATCTGTGGGGTGGAAATATGATATAATGGTGTGCCAATGCATATCTCCCCCCAGCTCCCCATTCAGGGGCCATACATCGGCTGCTTGGATGTGATCGTGGTCCACATATCTACACCATGGATACTGGCAAATGGTACAGACCAGGGCTTTATGTTGGAGAGCTGGTTGTTAAACATTTATCAGCAGGGCGCCTGGGTGGCTCAGTTGGTTAAGCGACTGCTTTCGGCTCGGGTCATGATCCTGGAGTCCCGGGATCGAGTCCCGCGTCGGGCTCCCTGCTTGGCGGGGAGTCTGCTTCTCCCTCTGCCCCTCCTCCCTCTCATGCTCTCTCTATCTCATTCTCTCTCTCAAATAAATAAATAAAATCTTTAAAAAAAAAAAAAAAACATTTATCAGCATACTGCTGCCCACAACATAGGGGAAGGAGGCACCAGCTGAAGCAGGGAGACTGATGGAGGCTGAACCAAGAGGGGACTTGGATGCCAAGTTCAGGAGCTTGGATTTCCCCCTAAAGGGGATAGGAAGTTGCTAGAGCATTTAAAGAGCTATATGATCAATTATCATTGATTTGTTATAGAGACGTCTCGGGCTGCTGTGTGTTGGGTGGACGAGAGTGGACTACACGTGGGACAGGGAGACCAGTGAGCAGGCTGTTGAAATAGAGAAGAAAAGATGGGGTCAGCCTTAGTGATTAAATGTTGGGGGTCAGGAGCGTGACCAGTCTAAGATAGCCCCAAGTCCTGTCTTGGGACAATTGGTAGAAGATGGCAGTGCCTCCGAAGTGTTGCTGGACAGGGAGAGTGTCCTGGACACATGAGACCGTCCCCGTGCATTGGGGCCTTACTCTTCTGTTTCGGCCTGCATCAAATCCAGAAGCACTTATAGGGATTTACTTTCGCTGTGTAAAGTTGGGTATCTCTGACCTTTTGCCCATGGACTGCATCCTCTAGAGAAGCACCATGGAGCTGGGAACACGTACTGGGGTCTATCAGACCCGGCTCCCTTTATTCTGATGACTCCTTGGGCATGACAGTTTCCTCCTTGAGCCTCAGTTTACTTCTCTGTAAAATGGGTATTGTCACCCGCACCCTATTCTTCTCCCCATGCAACTCTTGGAAGAAGGGACACATGCCAGTGATTTTTCTAACAGTGTCAGATGGTTTTCCCCAGGGCAAGGGTGAAAACTGGGAGAGTTCCTAGCACAGAGGGAAGCAAAGTCTAGTTAGATGTCATTCCTGAAAAACATCACAGAAAAAATGGCTACAGGAGAGCGTGGAGTGGAGTGCAAGGGATTGGTACGGTAGTACCACCAACCATGCAGGAGGAGTCCAAGGTGCAACCCATTTACTTTTGGCTCCAGGAGAGCTGGCAGCTGGCCAACTCTCAGCTGTCCTGTTCTTTGCCCCTGAAGGTCTTAGTCATTAGCAGTCCCAATGGAGTGAGTCATGCTTGCTATCAATCAGTGATTGTGCTGTGGAGTCCCAGGTCCAAATATTAACTACACCAAACAAACAGAATCATCCATATGGAATGTGAGCTCCCTTGTTTTCTGTCTTTACACCTTGTTTGTTTCCTTTAGGATCACTTACCAAAATGTGGTCTCATTTGTTAATTTCTTCACTGTATCCCCTCACAGTTTGATCTCAGTGGTGTGGAAGATTGGTGAGCCCAACAGCTATGTCTGTTTCGCTCCCAGCATCCAGCAGGGGCCCACGCACTGAGGTGGCTTATTAAATATCAATTGATGAATGAATTAAGCAAGCCCCCAGCCCATCATTTACCCTACCCCCCTTTATTACAATCTCATTGTTTCCATTATCTGGTTTTGTTTCCTTAACTGTGGAAGGGAGGAAATACAGAGAACAAAATTTCCAGGTCATTTTCGGACAGAATGACAATGGCCGTTTCTTGACCACTGACCAGGGGTCATGCATCTTCATGGGCATTATCTCATTTTATCCACATAAGGGCACCAGCAGGCATGGTCCACTATTATGCCCATCTTGCAGATGAGGAAAGTAAAGCTCAGTTAGACTAGCTCAGCTGTCTGAGGTCTCACAGCTGGAATGTCATAGAACTGAGAATAGTGCGCAGTTACCTCTAGCTTTGGGGTCTTGCTTTTTGCTTCATATGCCAGTGCTTTGAAAATTCTGGTTCTCAACTCTAGCTGTATACTGGAATTATCTGGGAGGTCAAAAAAAATATATATGGTTGTTTGTCTCCCAGTATTGAGGTTTCTGACTTAATTAGGCTATGGCTTGGGATATTGGGGTTTTTAAATCTCTCCCTATTTCCTACACCCGCTAACGTGCAGTCAAAATTGAAAATTATTGCCCTGAAAAGCATGAGATAAACATGGAGCCAGTCAAACAGCTTTGTTTGAGGACAAGTCCAGGCAGAGCTCACTGGGAAAGGCTTTGATGATGGTGCATCATGGCCTCCTGGGATGAATGCACAACCCAGAAAGGAGAGGGCCCTTGGTAGGCTGTCCCCTGAAAAGGTGAGACCTGACGTTACTCATCTGTAGTATGGGGCTAAGGACAATTCTGGCATTGCTTAGCTGGGATCCTAGACTCTTAAGGCTGGAAGTGAACTTAAGGATTCTCACTGAGGTCCAAAGAAGTTAGATGACTTGCCCAAGCCCACACAGTGAGCAAGACGCAGAGACACAGAACAAGACAGTGAATGAGAAGCTGAAATTAGACTGACCGATGGGGCCAGCTCTGGATTTATCACTCTGGCTGTGTGGCTCTGAGCAAGCACTGTACCTCCCTGAGCCTCAGATTCCTCATCTGGAGAACAGCCATGATGATACTCTACCTACTCTCCAGGGTTCTGTGAGACTGAAAGGAAAGTGTGTTTGCAGCGTGCTTAGCACAGTGCTTGGCACATGGTGGATGCTCAAATCTTTCTGTGGTTGACAAAAGCAGAATAGAGAATACACACAAAGGCAAAATGGGGCCCGAGAGGTCATCCTGGGTGGGCAGCAACATTGCAAAGGACCTGGGGCCAGTGGAGAAGTTATCCAAGTGATCCTGTGGTTGGGAGTTGGGGCTGATGTGAAGCCTACATGCGGCCAGAGTTAGGGCCCTCCCTCCCACCCCCGGCGTGGGTAAAGTTTAGGTTGATAGGAAATAGGAGCAGTGCCAATGTTCCTATTGTAGGTACCAGAAATGAGACATCAGGTGACATGTGGCATTCAAGAAGGGACAGCATCCTTGGGTCCTCCTGGGGTGAAAGTGGTTGTTCAATCTATGGTTATTGCGTTGAATGAAAGACCCCGTCATCTTTTGAGGATTTGGAGGCCCCATTCCCAGGAATGCCAGTCTCTGGGGGCGAAGATGAATTTTACTGACTTGAGGCTAGGGAACCAGGCTCTGAGGATTAAAGGAGATGGTGTGGGTGAATCGTTCAGCACTCTGAGAGCCTAATAAACATGAGCTATTGTTATTTACTGCTAACAATAAACTCTGAGCGTTGGGCACATTTATTCTGCCTGGGTTCAAATTGTGGCTTAGCTGAGTGATTTGGCTAAGTGGATTTCATCTCTCAGGCCACATTTCCCTCATCTGTAAAATGGGCCGAGAGCGTGAGCCCATCACATTTGTGAAGGAAGATGAACTATAGGAAGTTGAGCTCAGGAACACAGGAAATGTCTGTCCTAAGGCTGGTGTTGAAGGCTGGGTTACTTGGAATGGCGAGTGCGCCTCCGAGCCCGATTGTAAGCCAGAGAGGGAAAGGAGATCTCTGTCAAAATGGAACTGTATTCCCCAACTCCGGACTTCACATCTCAGTTCCAGTTACCTTTCTATTTCCTGCCCTGATGGGGTGAAAAGTCCCCGCGAGCCAGCTGGAGAGTTTTGTAGCATAAGTTACAAGGGGAATTTTGCTTTCTCTTGGAGAAACCCTCTTACCTCCTGAAAAAGGGAAGCTCATTGGAAAGTCAGTCATTCCAAGCACAGAACTCTTGAGACCTGTTTGTAAACTGCTTAGGGAAGGGACTTGAGCTCCCTGCCTCCTCCTCTGCTCGGGATTCGCAGAGAAAGAAACTGAGACCTGCAGAAATGAAGTCGTTGGTTGACCCAAGGCCCCAGAATTTGCCTGTTGGCAGACGTGGGCCTGGAACACAGGTCTGTTGACTCCGGGTCCACTCTTTCCTACAGTTCCACCCTTGGGCATTATTATTATTATTGTTGTTATTGTTATTAATTATTACTAATTATTCTTGTTATTCTGGTATGTGTGTAGGTGAGTGTGAGCAATGGGAACAGGGATGGTAGTGAAAATATCTTAACAATTGGTTAGTTTCGTCCTTTTGCTCCCAAGTTCCTAGAGATGGAGAGTCCTTTTGAGAATTGATTGAAAATGTTGACTTTGGTCGAGCTAGATTAGACAAATGATTTTTCTCATCTGAAGAACTGGCATTAAGACTTTCGTAGATATTTGGCTTTTAATAAGCTGAGGGCAAATAATTCATTTCTCTCCGTAAAAGTAAAACATGTTTTGCCCTCATCACTTCCAGGAGTGGGTGCAAGCCTAATGTGAGAATGGAGTTTCTGAGGGGTACCCCTACATTCACAGGTTTTCCCACAGGGAGGGAAATTTTTGAGACTGAAATTTTGGAGGAGAGCCTTATTCTTCGCCCTTAATCCATGTCTGA
Source organism: Neomonachus schauinslandi (assembly GCF_002201575.2). Taxonomy (NCBI): domain Eukaryota; kingdom Metazoa; phylum Chordata; class Mammalia; order Carnivora; family Phocidae; genus Neomonachus; species Neomonachus schauinslandi. The sequence goes on from NC_058415.1 coordinate 74,684,701, forward strand.
TTTTATCCACAAGATTAGCTGGAAACAAATGAAATTTCTGTGTGACCATTTTTGACCCACAGAAATGGCAATTTATTTATTTATTTATTTATTTAGATTTTATTTATTTATTTGACAGAGAAAGACACAGTGAGAGACGGAACACAAGCAGGGGGAGTAGGAGAGGGAGAAGCAGGCTTCCCATGGAGCAGGGAGCCCGATGCTGGGCTCGATCCCAGGACCCTGGGATCATGACCTGAGCCGAAGGCAGATGCTTAACAACTGAGCCACCCAGGTGCCCCAGAAATGGCAATTTAATATGGTCCCAGTGTAATATTGGCTGGGCATCAGTGAGGACTCTGGCAACTGCTCTTGAAAAGGGAAAGAGATGAACGCTTTTTTGATTCTCGCTGATTGCTGTTTTTGTAAGCAGCAGCGGGGTATCATGTCAGAGAGTCCTGGGTCCAAATTCGGGCTTCATCAAGCACTACCATAACTCTCCCTGGCTTTTCTTTCTCTTTCTCTTAGGGTTGTTGGATATGCCACTTAACCACAGAATCTTCTAATTCATAAAAGAAGCTCAATGGATTCCCTCCTTGTCTCCCTTCCCCCCATTTGACCAGAGTGGTACAATTTGTAGGACTTCACAATTTTTGTAAGGTTTATTATAACTTGTGAAAAGTGAGTTGTCATTTTGCATTCAAGGACATGGAGAACTAGATGCATTTTAAAAAAATCCCAAGAGGTTATCCTGAGATCTTAATCTAGAAAGAAAATTAAACGAACAGATTCACAAAAGAATAGACCTCATTATTACGTTTCTGCAGCTTCCAATGCCGATTTATTAAGTTACATCTGTTAAATACATTAGCACATACAACATTTCATTCACAGTGATTAGAATTCACACAGTAGTGCCCAAAGACATAGATGATTACCAGTTACCAGTATCCAACAACATACAATATGCACTTTACCTTGGGATTGTGACGTTTTAACATAAAACATAGAATCAGTGAAAGTGCTCAGGGTTTATCAGTAAAACCACATAAATACCTACATTTGTTCAATCTGTATACCCCTGGAACAAAAGCAGGGGCAGTGACATATTTTAATGACTTTATGAACAAAGTCATTTGATTAAGTTCAGCTACTTCATTTGCTCAACATCGTGTTTCTCCTTCCTCCTGAATGTTCGCAACAGGAGAGTGGGACTTGCCTGTCATGTCCCTTCTTTCCTTGCTCTTCAGGATCTAGATAAGTGCTGTCATGTGACAAATGCTAAAAAAAAAAAAAAAATCCCACAAAACTGATTCATGGATGAAATGAAAAGACTGCTGGGCTGGGTGTCAGGAGCTATGAATTCTAGTCTCAGCACTGCTGCTAGCTACTCGCTGACATTGGACCATTTATGTCATCTTCCTGAGCCCGGGTTTCTTCATCATTAAAATGATGTAACTTGGAGTAGATAAACTCTGCAGATCCCATTGGTTGTAAAGTTCCATGGCATTCTCTATTGGTCAAGCTCAAACTGTCACTCTGTGTTGGACACTCTCAGAACAAGTGGGAAATGGCAGCCACTTGTAGGCTGAGAGACACTGAACTCTTGACAAGGCCTGCCAGGTTCTTAATGACCCCATAGAACACACAAAAGTCAATTAAAAAATGCCCATGTTAAAAAAAATACACAGATGGCCACATAATCATAGATCTGGAAAAGACCTCAGACATCCTTTGGCTCTATCCCTTCCTGCCACCTCAATGAAGGAATGACTTCTTCAGAACCCTTGAGATAAGCCCTTGGCTTGAATATATCCAGGGACTGAGAAATCACTATCTGGGGACATTCTACTGTGAGGGTAGAAAGTTTCTCTGGTTATTGGGCCAGAAATGATGACCTTGTAAACTGCAACTCCTTAGCCCTAGTGCTTTCCTCTAAGGGACATGGAAGCAGTCCCCTCCCTGCTTCCACATCCCCCAGAGCTATTTGATAATACTTCTCATGTCTTCCTCCAATCTCTCCTCCAGTTATTAAAACAAATACTATTTGCAGAGGGTAACTGGATGAGCCCAGGATTATGATTCAGGAAGATAGTATCTCAGCCCCCAGATCCACCATGAACTCATTGTGTGACCCGGAACAAGTAACTTCCATCTGGGCTGGCATTTTCTCCTTAAAATAGGGCGATGGAAGGGATGGGGTGTAAATTTGTCTCAGAGCTTGGGAAACTCTAAATATGATAGCGTGGGGCAGGGAACAGGTGTGACTGCTCTGATCTACCCTCTCCTTCACCATTGGAGCAGAAGGATTCAGGGATTAGCCATCGGCTGAATTCTCCCCAGGCCCAGCTGCCGGTACGAGCCAGTCACTATGACTATCCAGGAGAGGGGTGCACACTGAACAAAATTTCTGCTACACACAGCAAAACACTTTCAGGACTCCGAGCCCTAGGAGAGCAAGACATCTTGAGACAAGAGACTACTGCATGTGTTTTGCAAAGGTGCAGAGTATAATGAGCAATCCTCTCCTGAAGAATTAATCCCCAGTGTCGCAATCATGGAAACATGATTGCGGGAAGGACTGGGGAAAATACCTTGCAAGAGAATGTTGGCAAGGGCCATGCCTTGTGCACAGTAAGCTAGTCAAACTTTTATAATCCAGAGGGGTTACTGACGAGTGCGGAGGTGGTACTTCCTCTGGGGTGACATAGCTTAGGTTGAAATGGAGCCAAGGGACCTGGTCTGCCCTGTTGAACGGAATCAGACATTTTCAGGATGTGAAAGTCCTACTGTACCCTAGTCAAAACATTTAGGAATTTTTGTAGCTGAAGCAATGCCGTCCTGCCAAATAGTTCTAAACTGTGCTAGGGTCAAAATGCAAACAACCCCATGCATTTTGATCACGGTTCCTGCATTTTCTGAAGGTACACCGGCTTTTCAAAGCACCTCTGCCTCATCCGCAGGTCCTAATATTTTCAAGGGTGTCGAGGGCCAAACTCAAGTCCAGCAGATGATAACCTCTCTGCACTTGTGGCTTAAATAATGGATTCTACTATAGGAAATGGTATCTTTATTTTATCCCCTTTTATTAATGGAAAACTCTGTGAGTAGCTCTTTAAAAAACCACTTAGTGTGAACACAAATCATTTTGTTAATGATCATCCTTCATCAGATGGCACCCATTTTCCGAATGAGAAAATATCCACGTGCCTAAAGTTAGCTAATTAGGTAGCAAATATTACCAATATAAATGAAAGGGTCTGCAGACCATGGAGGTGCTGAGTGGTTAGAGTGAACCCATCTGAAACTAAAATAATTTCTCTTTGTGTCCCCAGGGCGAGTAGGCACTCAGTAAATGTGGAATTGATTTGAATTCAGCCTTTTGAGAGACATTGGACCAGCAGAGCATTTCTCCCCTAAATTAACTATTTTCTGAAGCACATAGGCATGCTCCTTCTTCCCTTGCAAATCTTTGGCAGCATCTCATTTACTCCTTTTAGGAGACCAGCATGTTCTTAAGGATCCTCTCATCTCATTTTTAAAACTAGTGCACTAATTTTGGCTATAGAGAGAATGCCTAGGAAACAGAAGTTTTGACTTGAATCCTACTGGAAATGCTCGGCTGGCCCTTTCTGAATGGTACAAGATATAAGGACTTAACAAATTTAGCTGGGACAACTTCAGCACAATACACCTTTCAATAAACAAGCTTATGACAGGAGCAAAATAAACATGTGGCAGGGAGTTTCCGCAAGTGGTCGAGTCTTTTAGAATAGTGGGAAACTTCTATTTCTTGGATGAACTTCCAAATCCTACAAATGCCCTAAGGCGCAGTGGGCACGTCTGAAGACCCTTGGTAACAAGAGTTCCTTTTAGTGGAGAAGGTGAGGGGGGTCACTTTGACCTCTTGCATGCCCATCCTCTCCTGCTCCCCACGGTGTTTGGCATGCATGCAAATGCAGACAGAGCATTTTATTTTCTCCATGGGGTTGTGAGTTCTGATCCTAGAGGCACACTGGAGTTGTTGATAAAATTATCCCGATCTGCCAGCAAACATTGTTCTCGGAGTAGGTTGAAGGAGCATTGTCTTATCAAGCTGGTTTTATAGTTACTGAGAAACCTTTCCTTTCTGCTTTAACGTAAAGGGTAATTCCTCCGTCTCAGATGCCCTTTCCCCGAGGCCATCTGTTGTCCGCCCACCCTCTTTCAGGAGGCGCTCAGGCTTCACTTCCTTTATGAAGACTCTTCTGAATCAGGTGAGGTCACCACACCCTTCTCTCTGCTCCTGCGGAGCCCTGTGCTCACTGTGCTGAGAAGGCTCTAGAGCCCTAATCTCCTGAGAAACCAGAAATCAATTTTTATTTTTTATGTAACTCAACAAATATTGACCAAGTACTGCACACCAATCACCCTGCTCAGAAGCCCCAGCATACACCTTCGTACCTGTGAGAGTGATTTTGGTGCCAAGTTTGCTTTTAGACCCGGTCGTGAAGGTCTCCCACAGTAGGCTGCATTGATGATAAGGACCAGCGTGCAGCAGGTCACTGCCCATGTCATACCGACATGCTCTTTGACTGCACAGAATGCTCAGAGCGAACATGTTTCATCCCCACGAGCCCATTTGATCCTGGGAAACAAATTGGTGGACTCCTACTTTATAGACAAGTCAACTGAGGCTAAGAGCACAGATGCCCCTCCTACCCTTGGCATATTAGTGGAGGAAAATCATACAGATTAGAGAGTATGAAGTCACTAAAGGGCAGGAGGGACCTTCTTAATGTTCAGCCTCTCCTCCATGGGAGAAGCCTTGGCTGGGCTGATAAGCTCATCACATATTGAAATCCCTTGAGTATTTTAAAAGAAAAATTCCCTGATTAACACTCTGCACATAAAATCGTGAGTCACACCTCGAAGCCGATCTAAGTTAATGTCTCTAGATTTGGTGATTGACTGTCTCCCTGCCAAACCCCCCCCCACCCCGCCCCAGCCGAGAATAAGTCTGTTCTCTCTTGGCATTGATCAGGTTTGTTGTAGAGCTGGTCTAGTTGGCTAGAAATCTGTCTTTGAGTTTCTTGAGTGACCTAATCAGCTGGATATCTTACACTGTCTGGAGAGCTTCAGAAATCTTACATACTAGTGTCAGATGAGATATTTTTTAAGGACTTGGAGTTAGTCCAAGTCCTCAAAATTGAGTAATATTTGACCAGGAGCCACGGATGGAATTCATTTAAGTTTTGAATAGAGTCTGTCTTATTCTTCATAGTATCATCTGGGTTAAGGTAGTACCCAGAACGTAAAAGGTGCTCAAGTAAACTGTGCTGAGTAAATGCTATTGTTGTATTTTTGATATGCATGTGGAACACATACTTGCTGGTTTTCATGCCTGTGCACAGAATAAAAAGAGGGGTTGCTTTTTTCATTTGCCATAGATGGTATGAAAACCAATTTCTTTCTCTTTCTTTCTTTCTTTCTTTCTTTCTTTCTTTCTTTCTTTCTTTCT